>NC_056576.1:7357302-7367302 GCF_018340385.1 Cyprinus carpio | reverse complement strand
CAGGGGAGGACGCGGGGGCCACTGTGGCCATTAAAATGGAGATGGACAGTAAGACATGAAATTCCTTTATTATTTGAGAAAAGCCTTATTTGATATTACTGTCAAACTTTGGATTACTTTAAATGGAACAACTAGTGACTTTGTCTTTTCAGATTGCTTTGATATTGCAGATCACAGATTGGATTATGTAGGTAGTTCTCCTAAACTTCATCTTTCTCTGTTCATCCAGCAGCTGACATGCTGTTTGTTGGCATTCTCGTGCCGTTGGGAATCATGTTCTGCTGTATCATCCTCTTCAGCATCTTCTTCTACAAGAAGAGAGAGTGGTAGGACTTCATTAATGTACTTTAATAGCATTTCCATCAAGTTAAATAATTTAAAAAACCCACTTAATCAATGAAACCTAAATGGCTCACAGTATGACCTGCAGCGTCTCACAGTGTTCTTTTTGTCTTACTGATCAGCAGTTAGCGTTATTTTAGTCATATATACTAATATGTGACCCTGGAGCACAAAAGCAGTCTTAAGTCGCTGGGGTATATTTGTAGCAATAGCCAAAAAACATTGTATAAAAATTATCAAATTATTTTTTTATGCCAAAAATCATTAGGATATTAAGTAAAGATCATGTTCCATGAAGATATTTTTAAAATATCCTGCCATAAATATCAAAACTTAATTATTGACTATGAATATGCATTGCTAAGAACTTAATTTGGACAAATTTAAAGGCTATTTTCTCAATATTTAGATTTTTTTGCACCCTCAGATTCCAGATTTTCAAATACATGTATTTCAGTCAATTATTGGATTAATAAACCATACATCGATGAAAAGATTATTTATTCAGCTTTCAAAAAATTGTTTTTAATTTTTAGATCATTTATTTCAATTTTAAAGTTTTTAGTCACATTGTTGCATTTTTTCCTTATGTTTAGTAGTGTTTTTGTTTTTTTTTGCCTCGGCAACTAACTGAAATAAAATAAGTTAAATGTTTCTCTTTTGCTGCTATAAGATGAGACAGTGTTAGGACTTTATTAATGTGCTTCAACAGGATGAGACAGTGTTAGGACTTTGCTCCTGGCGATTGTCTGCATTGTTTGTTAAAAACACACCTGCCTTTAAAAAAAAATCCACTCAGGTGTGTTTGATTAGGGTTGGAGCTGAATGCAGGACAAGTCAGGGTTTTGAACTAAATTGGCTTAAATCAAGTCATTTTGAACTAAATGGACTGTGTTCTCACGTCAGTGTTATTTTACCATCATTAACTTACTAATGTAGTGTTTATTAAAATTTGCGTTCGTTTTTATTTTTATATCTCACATTTCAATTTGTTTTTATGACTTTTTTTAATGTCTATTTAATTTTTATTAGTGGTGTCAATCAATTAAAAGTAAATTAAATTATTCTGAAATTAATCATGATTAATCCCACCTAACATTAAAGTTTTTAATTATACTTTTATATTGCAATAATTTCACATTCAATTCAAATTAATGTAGAAACAATATAAAGACAGTATATTTTTAATATTTGTTAAATGGCAACTTTTTTATGACTGAAGGCAAGTATCACTGATAATAATACTACTCATTGACTATAGCCATTGAACAATACAGTATAATTGAGAGCTATCAATTTTAATATTTATTAGACTTTAAAAAACAACTTCTAATTTAAGTGAACTTAAAACAATCTTCACATAAAACTTTAGCTTATTTTGGCTGCTTTAAAAGCTGCTGCTGCTGAACATGACGCGGATCTGAGTTTCACATTTTTTAAACTTCAAAACGGAGTTCTGTATTTTTATTTTTTTATTTTTTTTAGTTGAAAAAAATACATACAATGTAAGAACACTGTTGTAAATCAGTTATTAATGTGTTGCCTTGATGGTTTATCTAATTCCAGGGTAAAGAAGGCTTTCTATCCTGAAATCCCTGGACCTAAAGTGTCTGGAGACTGGTCCTCCCCACGGGTAAAACTTTTCTTGAGACAGGAATCCCCATTGCTATTGCTAACAACTTAGTGCTATGAACATAAACGATTCCTCAAATTGCTCTGCTCTTGTTTGTGTTTAGGGTCCTCTGGATGTGAAGCCCTCTCCTCACAGTCTGGTCCACATTGTGAAGAATCCGGAGTGGGATTTCACTAAGGAGGGTCTGTTCCCGGTCCCAGAGGAAGAGGAGGAGTCTGAGAACGACAACATGGAGGTCGACACAGACTCGGATGAACCGGCCCTGCTGAGATATTACAACCAGGTGGTCGGTGATGGCTCACACAGTAACCAGGTCTCAGACTCCTCCGCTTCCTCGACCGCCTCAATGGGCTCCACGCAGACTGAAATCACCTACGCAGGCATCCAGAGCCCCAGCTCCTCGCAGGGGGCGTACAGTGGCGGAGGTTACAGGCCTCAGATGCAGTCCGTCACAGGTCCAGCCGAGCCCCAAATCGAATTCGAGGCCGACTTCCAAGACGATGGCTTGAATGCAGGCTACAAACCCCAGTGTTCCTGGCAGCTGGATTCTCCAGAGGCGGAAAACTTCAGCGGTTCGCTTGGCAGCCCTACATCAGTCACATCATCCCAGTTCCTCATCCCAGAATCCTCTGAAGAGAAACCACAGCCTTCAAACACCTGGTTCCACAATTTTCTCTCTGGAAAATCCTGAGAAGGCACTAGCTTTTGTTTTTCACGTTCATTTTGTGCCGTTCACCTTTACCGAGGATGTTTTTCGGTTCGTTTTAGGGTTTGTGCCCTTACTGGAAATCACTCATATGTACGTAATCAGCATCACTTGTGATCCTGACCAGACAGGTGAAGTAGGTGAAGAGCTGAAGGTGAACGTATCTTCTCGCGCTCGTTTGGAGCAGTATGACGCTTTCCCTTAGGAACGTCGCTTCTATTCATACGACAGTGTTCGTGCCTCTTTCTTGCAGTGTTATTGGAGTGATCGCAGTAAATCTACATCCTTACAGCATTATATTGTGCTCAGCATTTCATAGATTTTTTTCAGTCCTAATTTTACTTACAGTTTTGATTGACTCCAGCAGGTTTGCACACATTTCTCTGCCGGTAAAACATGCTGATTTGCATTTCAAAAGGTCAAAACTAGTGCATTTAAGGCTTGTTCATCAAAAAAAAATTTGTCGCTTCATGTAACTTTTTCTCAAGTCTTGATGTCTGTTTAAGCAGGCATATGTTGAATAAGCTGACAGAACAAAAGGAAGATGGGAGAAACTTGTGTCTCTGTTTTTTCTTAAACCATTTCCCTGATTAGGGAAACTATTGTCAGCTTAATCTGTGTAAGATTATTGTTACTGTTAAAGTTGTGATGCAGCTAGCTAGTTGTGTGTATTTTTGATCAGTGGTTGACGCTCAGTCAGCAGAAAATTGCCTTCTCTGCTAGGGCTGCATGAGTTTCGGATTTAAATCAAATTGTGAATTTTTTTTTTTTTTTTTTTTTTTTTTTTTTCTTTCTCGCTCTCTCTCTATTAAAAAAATTGGGAGTGTAAGATTTATTTTATTTTATTATTTTTATTTTTTTTAAATCTCCAGGTTTGCTACGTTTGTTGGGCTGCACAATTTGGCCAAAAATGTGTAATTATATAGCAATAAGACTAATAATATTTGTGTTCAATTATAATTATTATTACTAGTATTACTACTGCTACTACTAATAAATAAAATATTAAATAAAATAAGAAATATTACTATTGTAATATTTCACTGTAAAAGGAATTAAGAATAATTATATAGCAATATGACTGATGTTTAATTATAATTAATATTACTGCTGCAGCTGCTACTACTGCTAAATAAAATATTAAAATATTAAATATTTCTATTGTAATATTACACTGTAAAATTAAGAAAAACAATATTTTTGCAGTACAATTTTTACAATGCATATTTTTGTCTAAATTTCTACTTTTTTAACATTAAGCCATCAAGATTTTATTTTCTCTTCTTTTTTGTTGAAGAGCAGCCTTTTCAATTTGATAATTAAAAAAAAAAAAATTTATTAGTCGTGTAGCCCCCTTCAACATTTTCAACAAAAAATATCTTTGCTTTTGGTCCAGTAATCCAGGTTGTAGGATATTGGAATAATCTTTCTAGTCTTTTCATTTTTGCTTTCCAAAGGTCAGTAACATAATTTCAACATTTTCAACAAAAAATATCTTTGGTCCTTCAGATCTGTACAACACTCCTGTATAAACTGAAGCACAGGATGATATGTTTCCTCCAAAACCTTGTGCAGCAGTCAGAACAACAGACCACGGTCCAACCCTAATCAAAAGAACACAGCACATTCTTTTCGGAGCAGTTTTCCTTTGTCATTTGACATGGTAAAAAAACTCCCACATGGACCACACAAGGTATAAAAGGGTAACTAACGGTTAATTTGGCCTTACCTTTTTTGTGGGCCCACATGGACCTAAGGGTAAATAACTTTAACTTGTTTTGGAGCAGTTTAGTTGTAATTTATATTATGGGTTGGAATTTATCAATTTGTGGGTAAATTTGGATGGCCTTACCGCGATACGTCGCAAAGAAACACTTGTCACTACAATGAACCTGAATGATAGAAGTCGACGTGAAATCAAAAACAAACCTATTTATTTTATTAAAACGCTTTGTTGGTGCTGTTGTGACATTCCAATTTGAATAGGAAACTAAACAGCTAGATTGCAACCTGTTCTTACCAAACAGTATCTTGAATATTTTCCACTTTTCACCATCCAATCCATGTTTGACGGATAAAATCAAGCCGGACCCTGCATTTTATTTGGGTTTACTATCTTGTTTCACTCTTAAATGTCACAGTGTGGAAGTAAATGGGTCGCAATGCAGTTTCATGTCGACTTTGAAGAGCATCGGATAGCAGTCATTAAACTCCTGTAATGTAGTGTGTGATTGAAAGGGCATTAGATGAACATTAAGAGTGAGATTGTGAAGAAATATGAGATCGGTCAGCATCTGCTGTTGCTTAAGCTTTAAACACTACTGTGAAAGATTTTATTTTGTTGAAAGAATTTGTCACTGTGTCTTTTTTTCAGTTATATGTAGAGATCTTTTAAAGAAGCCTACTTATGTTTATTTTTTTATTTGCTTTTATGAATGTATAATACACAAATGTCAATGAGTATACAATGTTTTTGTTTTTTAACTGTTGAAAAATATGCTTCGAAAGCCTTAGCTGTGCATTTTATAGCCAAGATGAGCGTGTTATTAGGAGTAAAAATGTCAAATGAACCGATGTTATAGGCTGTCTCAGCAAAGCAGGCCAAGTCTGATCTATAATCTGATATATCATGTCTGAGCATGGCATTTTTCTAAATCAGATTTGAGCAATTAAGATGAGAGTTCAGTAGGACGTCACACTACATGTATGAGGCGTTAATGTAAATATGTGAACACTGATGTAAATAAGCTTTTCTCTTGAGCATGAACATCATCAGATGGGAATATTTCACCCAAGTTAATATTACAATAATATTATTGCCTTTGTATGCATGACAGATTCCACATTCAGCATTCAGAGAGAGGAAGAGATGAGCTATGAATGAGGAATATGAAATAATTCCTGTAACACTATATGAGTGTGTGTAAACACGTGTAAGAAATACACAAGATGTGCTCCTATTACTCTACTGCTAATACACTTAACAGAATATCAACCAGTCTGTATTATTATAGACAATAAATCCAGATAAAATAAATTCAATGTGTTTTTATGTGATTATTTTGCCTTTTGACATTGTGTTGCATATTATTGCTTTTAAAGCATATCCTATATAACTCTTTAGCAATATGTTCATTCAGGTCATGACATTTTTAAACATTTTTGTTTTTAAAAATAAGTCTTTCTATTTCTGTGGTGTTTCATATGAAGGGCTTTCTCCTTTACCAATAAAACATATGCACAGTTTAATATTTCCTCAGGAGATTGTGGAATTTTGAAGTTTTTTAATTGAAGTTAAATTGATGCACTTTCAAACCACCAGTTATAATATATCGAAGACTTATTAAATACATCTATAATTTTAATTATTTGCCAAGACCACATTTCTAATTTTTAAGTTGAATAATTACTAAAACTAAAACTGATAGATTAAAGATACATAGAAATAAGAAAATGACAGAAAAAAATAAATGACAGAAGCAGATCATTTCTAAAACTTAAAATTAAAATAAAAGTATAAAAATAAAAGCAAAATATTATAATAGTTTATGAATTGAAAAATTAATGAAAGCTAAATATAAATATTAAAATTAAAATGGAAACGGCAAATATAAAAATAAAAGCAATTCAGAAAATTAATAAATAGGCTACTATAGTAGTATATAAATAATACTATAATAACACTGTTACTATGATGTATAAATATGGCGTTATTTTACCGACAAATGTCGAGAGCGCATTACTGTAGCGCGAAAGCACGTTAATACAATGCGCGAGCGCGAATCTCTCCGCTCGAGCGCGGATTTTCTTTGCTCTTCCACAAAACCGGACGCGCGCTCAGATATATGCTGCTCTCACCTGAAAACAGTGCGCGCACTTAAAACGTGTCTCTTCTCTCGCTCAAACAGAGTCCTGTGCAAATCTCTCTGGGCTCATGCGCTGTAGATATTAATTCTTTTTGCACCTGAATTAAACGTTGTCAAAAGTTATCAACCAATCAGATTTCAAAGATGGATCTATAATGTCTTTACAATTTAATAGTATTAGAAATGAATCAGGTGTTTGGATGATTTGTAAATAAGTTTAACAGTTTGGTCAAACCCTTCTGAACAATTTATCTAAACAAACATAAAAAGCATATGATTCTTAAAATTCACGTGGTCTATATATATATTGTGTACTTGGATTGATATAGCTGATAGATAGATAGATAGATAGATAGATAGATAGATAGATAGATAGATAGATAGATAGATAGATAGATAGATATGATTTAAGACAAATATTTAGATATGGGTCAGATGCACTATTCCCTAAACCTATACTTAAGAAATGTATGGTGGTTACAGTGGGGGTGTGTTTTTTCCACCTGAGGCTCATCATCGGCTTGACAATTGCAACATAACCGAGAGCCAACACAAACCCAGGAAAGCAGGAAAATAGTTCAACGATAGACTACATAATTAACAAATGTATACAAACAATCAATAATCATCATTAACATGAATCAATAATGAAAGCAGGCATGGCAAAAAACAAAACATTAACTCAAATGTCTCAACTAAATATAAACAAAATCAACATAATAAACAAACAACACAACAATCTGGACCGGCTCAGTCATATCCGACCCTGTATTCATCAGAGGTGTAGTTCTTATAGCCCCGATAATGAGCCTCAGGTGGAAAAAACACACCCCCATCCTAACTACCACGCCTGCAAACCAAATATAAGAAAAAAACAACAGAAGAAAAAAAAAAAAACAAGCCCAGCCCTCACTGGGACATAACAAGACTTATAACTATATATTCTGATTTACACATTGTGTATACATATTTAGATTTCTATATTCAAGCTTAAAACTATATTCTGAATTACATTTATATTATTCAAAATTATAACTATATATTCAGACATCTGGATTACTTAAACAGATTCCAGAAATTGAGTACTACTCATTATTGGATTATATTACAACTGCTCACCAAGCCTCTTTTAAATGTATTTTATGTGTTGTTTTACAGTTTATTCAGTTTGAACAGCAAGATCAATGTTTTCTTATTTCTTCTTTACGGGACAATGACAACATTTTTCAGACCCAAAAACTGAAGATTCAAGAAGATTCTCAATCAAGTTACACATTGATGGAACAAGTGTATATTTGTTTTATTAAATGGTTTTATTTGTTGTAACTGACATCTACATTCAGCAAGAAAATATGAAGAACAGTGATCTGGGGTTTGCTGCTTGAGTCTTGGAATTAACCCTCAAAGATGTCATTCTAATATGTATCTCAGTGGAGATACACATCTGATTGTGTATTGTTCTTTCTTATTACAGCAATTCTTTCAGATCAGTTAATTTTGTGTATCTGTGTGATTCAAAGATGATTTGATGTAGAAGCTTGAACATGGCCCCTTACAGCAAAGCCAAAATATGAATCTAAATCAATGTAAAATCAGCATAAAACATCAATATAGATATAAAGTAAAAATAATATAAACATGGATATGAAGATATATGAATGATTTGTTGTATGAGTGAAATTATTGTGAATGGATATATGAATACACAAGTATGTATGAATAACAGAGTAAAGAAAATACAATAAAGAATGGACTATAAATCTATTTGTATTCTCAACCAAATGAATAAACCCTCTACAATAAAGAATGGACTATAAATCAAGAGCATAGTCAAGATGCCTTCCATGCTCATCCTTTCCGTAACAGCAATCTGTGAGTTGTTTAATCTGTATGCGCTTCCCTGAATCCTTGTCTTCATAATCAAAAACAGCTGTGAACTCTGCAAAGTTAACTTTCGTATGGTCAGTAAATAACCCAATTACATGAGCATTAGTGAGGATGAATCTGTCAAAGAGCAAGAAGCCGGTTCCTAAAGCAGAGTCCCCCACTCGAATCTGACACACAGAGGCAGAGAGCTTCATTAGCTGCTTCACTTTCTTCACCTTCAAGAAATTATCAACACTTTTACCATATTCTTCTCTGAAGAACTTTTTGACCTCAGATTTGTTCTTTAGTTTCTCTCGCTTCTTTAATGTCTTCAGTAAATCTGGAAACTGATCACGCAGAATTCCCAGAATCTCTTCAGAATTTACAATGGCTTTAGTGACGTACTCTTTAGTTGAAGGAGTCGTGGACTTTGCATTTCCATCTTGTTTCTTGTCTTGCTCAGTGTTGATGGGATGCTGACTTGAGCCGGAAGTTTCTGCCACATCAGCATCTGAAGCTACATTAGGTTCAGTCTTGACAAAAGTCAAATCATCTTGACTCTCTGGCTGATTCTGGTCACTAAGAACAACTACCTGGAAAGACTTTCCTTCAAGATCCTCTACAGGTATTGACAATTCATGGTTTGTATCCCCACCAAGCTCAGAAAGTCCACAGTGTTTCTTGAAAATGACATTGTTGAATCGTCCGTCACGTTTAAGAGCAGATTTTACTCTCTCTCCTTTGAATCCAAACACACAAACATAGCGAACGCTTTTCCTCAGGGCTTTGCTCTTCAGTAAGCATTGCACTTTTGGTCCTCCTTCTTTTTTAACCCAGATTGTGACTAATGTTTCAGGGTTACTTCTTTTACTGAGGAGTGAAGGATCTGCAGTTATTTGATTTGTACAACGTTTTTCATCCTTTTGGATGAAGTCTATCTCTAAGATCTCATCAGTTTCAATAAGACAGCAGGGAAAATCAGTCTTCACAGCTGCTCTAGGAACTGCTCCTTTCGATCTTTGGATTAGTATTTCTTTCTGCATGTTTTTGTTTTTGTCTTTTTCATTCCTGAAAATTGGGCTTGTATTAAGAGCCTCAAGCACAGTCATGGATGTTTTACACGCCACTGAAAATGTCTTAGAGTTTAAACAAAACTTGAAATTGTGTTTTTTCGCTTCTGTTTCCTGTTAAAAAGGGAAAAAAATGTTATGTACACAAACATTCATGTTAATTCCGCTGAAGAAATGTCTGTAATCAATGGTTATTAATTTTTAATGTATATTATGTTAAGTGATTTACCTGCTGCAGATGTTTTGAAGGTCCCTCTTCAACTTCTTTCTTAATCAGGTAATCCATTTTTGTCTAAAGAAAATGTCAACAGTGATTTTAATACAGGCTTACCACTGTCTACAGCTTTAATCATAATTTAAATTATGAAAAGGCCAAGTAATTGCAGTGTTATGGCTTTTCACACCCAGCATGATGCAGCAAAGCAAAAATCACTAAAGGTCTATTAATAATCTGGTTGAAACAAATATGCAAATTATTAACAGTCAAAAACAATGGCTGTGATTGACCAGTGATATT
>NC_056576.1:7354604-7357193 GCF_018340385.1 Cyprinus carpio | reverse complement strand
TTTTTTTTTTTTTTTTTTTTTTTTTTATTTCAGCTGTACTGCTGTTGTCAAAATTTCAGAAAAAAATAATATGGTGTCATTTGGATTACATTTTTAGTAAGTAATTGGTGATTTTTATATTGTAATATTGATAACCCTCAGGTTCTGTGGTATGCTGTAGATCATGACAAGTTACCTAAAGCTTTTTGTTTCGTAGGCCTAAAACGCTAATAAATATCACTGTCACAATCTCAGTCAGTTTAGTTTCTTTGCGTTTTGGTTTTCCCGTGTTGCATGTGTTCATACTGATTATTAGTTTCCATTGTTTCTGATTAGTTTTCACCTGTCATTAGTACCAGTTAATTAACTTTGTATTTAAGCCCTCATCGTTTTGTGTCCAATCTTGTCTTTAGTTTCGGTTGTGATCTATGTATTACTCCATGTGATTCTCCTGAGCTTCCCAGTTAGATTAATGATTAAAGACTGTTCTGTGATATTCCTTGTTATCGTGTGCTTAATAACAGCCCGTTGCTGACAGTCACAACCTTACCTGAACATTGTCACTAGCTTCTGATTTCTCCCCAGGTTCACTGTCTGTGGCAGTCTGCTTTTTCCAAAAGAGACAACAACATTACCATTGGAAATAAGGCTAAATCTAATGAAGAGGCTAAACAAAGAGAATGAGAAAAATAATACTCACAGTACTCTCTTGAAAGTCCGGAAGTTTAGTATGCTTCAGTTTTTTGGGTGGCACTTCAGACATGCTTTCTTTCTATGAATAGGACAAACTATGATGATCTGAGCTCAGATGAGAAAGATTTGTAACCTAAACCTTTCATGCATGGTGTCCACTGGAGTAGACAGATGTTTGGAAGCCATTTTGAACCATTTAGGTTGTAGTAGCATGTCCCAACCACCAAGTGGTGAACCCCCAAAGTGATGTCTATGATTCCATTTAATTATTGTCTGTGTCGATTTTTTGTTTTAAGATATTGCCTTATATATTCAAAAAGATGAAGGAAGAGGAGATGCACCAATTACCTCAGGAATAAGTGTTAAATCCTTTTATTATCAGAAAACCAGACAGGTACAAGACATTTTTTTCAGCTAAATAGTATGTCAGAGATACTTTTATCCAGATTAAAAAAAAAAAAAAAAAGTTAAAAAAAAAATTCTGTGACAGAAAATATATCTGTCCACTCAAGTGGACGTAATGTGCAAAAGATTATCTTATGGCTATTGGGCATAAGAATAAGTCCCCTAATTTTGTATGTTTTCGTTAAAACTGTGATATAATTTACACTTGAATAGTTTTATTAAACAGAAATATTAAATAGTTTTCAGATTTTATAATTTATTTTAATGCTTCTAGTTTATATTTATTTATTAGGTCATATGAAAGTGTAGGGATGTACTGAGAGCAGGGATATGTGTCCATGATTGGTTGGGGTGTGTGTGACTGTGTGTGTATTTGTGCTCATGTACGATACTGGTTTTAATAGTTTTAAAATAAAGTTGGCCATATTTAAGGAAAAAAAAATAGTTTAGACTTTTGAGACATAGAATGTAATGTTTTTGAAATGACCTCTCTATTGTTGTTATTTAATGCAAAAGCCTCTAAAAGTCACATCTGTCAAAAATGAGCTAACGATATTGAGTGAATGCTCTCTGCACATAGTATACATTCATCAAATACTTTCACTTCAAACCATCTAATTCCCAGCCACAGCCCATTCAGAAGTACTGTTCTTTTATAGAAACACATAGCCTAGGTGTCTGATAAAAATGTAAAAGGGGTAACTGATGAACTGAGAAATCACATTTCCCTTGATCTTTTGACATTTAACAGGTCAATGTACTATAAAAACATCCTGTAAATTTCAAAACTCAAAACTTTCTTGTTAGTTTAAAACCCGCTTTTATTGAAACCAGCTCAGAAAATACTAATTGTGGAATGTGCCACATTATGAAATAATAGTTTGGCTAAGCCCTTCTTCCCTTGTGTCCGGTGTGGGTAAAATCAGCAAAGAGCTCCAGATTTCATCAATGAAACACTTGTCTGTTTACTTTAATTTGCTACAGACTGTATGATGCAGGCTTTTCATAGACTGAAAATAAATGATGATGCAGCGCTGAGTCTGACTCGAGCGGATCATCCAAACTGTAATGTCACTTATGCTCTGTAGAAGCCATTCCTGCATTTTTTATGAATGTTATTTCAAGGTTATCATCTCGTTCACAGCAGCTCCTGGAACTGTCCCTTTTGATCTCTGGATGATTTTTTTTTTTTTTTTTTTTTGCACTTGTTTTTTTTTTTTTTTTTTTTTTGCACTTGTCTGCAATGAAAATATAGAATCATTAATGAAAACTATTTCTTTTTTCTTTCTCAGCCCAACCTATTCAAATTAATAGATGCCACCTAATAGAAACAAAAGCCCTAGACCTACCCTAACCAATACTTTATTTTCAACTGATTATTTCCTTAATTTTTATTAAAAATAAATGCTTTTCTGAGGTGATTTGAAATTTGAAAAGGGAGAAAAAGTTTGCCAAAAGGCAGTTTCTCTGGATGAGACTCATACTTTATCATCTAATGTAAATAGACACTCT
>NC_056576.1:7354297-7354426 GCF_018340385.1 Cyprinus carpio | reverse complement strand
TGGGTGTGACAAAGTTTCGTCACAATCGGCCTAACGGGGGCGCTACAGCGTAAAAAACAAAAAAATTTTACGATTTTGGCCGTAGCTTGTAGACCGTTTGTCGTAGACTCAAAAACTTTACATCCTTGT
>NC_056576.1:7353188-7353342 GCF_018340385.1 Cyprinus carpio | reverse complement strand
TACTTGTAACACTGTCATTTAGAGAAGGGGCGTGGCCAAAATATACCCAAATGCCTATAAAATCTAAAAAAAAACTCAAAACTTTACAAAACACAGTAAAAACATGTGGCCGATGACTCTTAACAAGCATGCCAAGTTTCATGAATATCGGACC
>NC_056576.1:7350988-7351588 GCF_018340385.1 Cyprinus carpio | reverse complement strand
AAGGCCTTAAATTGCTTGAACCCCGGTAATTGCTGCTTGCAGCTATATTTATTATTATTATTATTTCCAACAGTTAAACAGTTGCACACGGAAAAAAAAACAAAACAAAAAAAAAAGCAGGGGGTGCTGCAGTACCCTCACTTCCCACTCCCATGATTCTAAAAGCATTTTATTATACTGAATTATGCAGTGAAAGAACACTCTAAATGAGGATTCAGTCCAGCTAGTGTACTAGCACTCAGAACTCCTCTTATAATCAATGAAGCTGTCCATACTCGGTATGATAAATGTAGGTACATCGGCACTTTGTTGCTTATGATGAGGGAATTCGTGCGTTTCAGTCTGAACAAAACAATAAGAGCCATATAGCAAAATGTTATAAATAAAATGACTAAAAAATGTGATTGGGAAACCTTAAATTGTTTTCATTTTATGTTTATTCATGCATGGCACGACTGACTGTTTAAAACTTTATATAACTACACCTATATAATTAAGTTATTTTAACTTGATTTATGGTAATTAGGGCTGGGCGATTTTCCCGAATTTATCGATTAACTCGAATCTAATATTTTGCCACTTTTTTTTTTTTTTTTTTTA
>NC_056576.1:7350508-7350960 GCF_018340385.1 Cyprinus carpio | reverse complement strand
AGACACTTTGACAATATGCCAGTGATAACAGTAAAGAGAAAAGAAGTAGCTATCCAACCGCACGTCGATTAACCGCTCGCGGGTGACGCGCTCTGTGAAGGAACATAAACATAGCGAAAAGCGCCATTCACACTGAATGCGCTTGAGTGTTGACAAAGATGCGACGCGGGCAGTGGAATAGGTAAAACATGCAAGCAGGTGAGTGAACTTATTTTAACTTGAGCGCCCTGTTTTTTTTTTTAGAATGGCGTTTCATGCATGAGACACTAAAAGAGGCGCGAGCGCAACAGTCAAACATCCATGTTTACACGGAAAAAACAATGCAAAAGCAACGCAATCGAATAATAAATAATAATAATAAAAAAAACTGTAAAGACCTCTGTATGTATGATATTTCATGTTTGCAGCATTTTCCTCGTATTATTTCTGAACACATAGGTGTATATATATAT
>NC_056576.1:7350330-7350462 GCF_018340385.1 Cyprinus carpio | reverse complement strand
TTTACATCATGTTGGCAACTTCATATTGCACTTGGAAGTTAATACATGAAAAAAATACTTGAATCATGTTGTAGTTACATTTTCAAGTTCACTTGTTAAAAATTGTAAAAAAAAAAAAAAAAAAAAAAGAAA
>NC_056576.1:7349886-7350244 GCF_018340385.1 Cyprinus carpio | reverse complement strand
CTAATTCTGCTGTTATTTTTCTGCTAATTAATTCATTGTAATGCATGGTTATTTTGTAAGCTCATTTGTACTTTAAGTTTTGATTTGGCAAGTCTTAGTCAATGTATGCAAAACCTTCTTTCGTTTCCTCTCTTATGCTCTCAGTCGGTCCACGCCCATGTTAAAGGAATCGAAAGTTACTGAAAGTGTTGTGACACTCACACTGAAATACCTGCCAAAATTACAAGAGATGAACGTAGATGAACATTAAAACCCATAATGATTTTCCCATTTCTGTGCCTCTATATTTATCTCTATATATATTATATTGTGCATCAAGAAACTACACTGTGAAGAGAAAAAAAAAAAAAAAAATTAC